>NW_022096051.1:0-18787 GCF_006542625.1 Nomascus leucogenys
TGCATTCAACTAACAGAGTTGAACCTTAGTTTTGATTGAGCAGTTCTGAAACACTCTTTCTGTAGAAAATGCAAGTGGACATTCAGGGCGCTAAGAGGCCTATAGCGAAAAATAATATTTCAAATAAAAACTACACAGAAGCAATCTGTGAAACTTCTTTCTGTTCTGTGCATTCAACTAACAGAGTTGAACCTTAGTTTATTGAGAGTTCTGAAACACTCTTTCTGTAGAAAATGCAAGTGGACATTCAGGGCGCTAAGAGGCCTATAGTGGAAAAAGGAATATTTCAAATAAAAACTACACAGAAGCATCTGTGAAACTTCTTACTGTTCTGTGCATTCAACTAACAGAGTTGAACCTTATTTTGATTGAGCAGTTCTGAAACACTCTTTCTGTAGAAAATGCAAGTGGACATTCAGGGCGCTAAGAGGCCTATAGTGGAAAAAGGAATAAATTCAAATAAAAACTACACAGAAGCAATCTGTGAAACTTCTTACTGTTCTGTGCATTCAACTAACAGAGTTGAACCTTAATTTTGATTGAGCAGTTCTGAAACACTCTTTCTGTAGAAAATGCAAGTGGACATTCAGGGCGCTAAGAGGCCTATAGTGGAAAAAGGAATATTCAAAAAAAACTACAAGAAGCATCTGTGAAACTTCTTCTGTTCTGTGCATTCAACTAACAGAGTTGAACCTTACTTTTGATTGAGCAGTTCTGAAACACTCTTTCTGTAGAAAATGCAAGTGGACATTCAGGGCGCTAAGAGGCCTATAGTGGAAAAAGGAATACCTTCAAATAAAAACTACACAGAAGCAATCTGTGAAACTTCTTCTGTTCTGTGCATTCAACTAACAGAGTTGAACCTTAATTTTGATTGAGCAGTTCTGAAACACTCTTTCTGTAGAAAATGCAATGGACATTCAGGCGCTAAGAGGCCTATAGTGGAAAAGGAATATTTCAAAAAAAACTACAGAAGCATCTGTGAAACTTCTTACTGTTCTGTGCATTCAACTAACAGAGTTGAACCTTAGTTTTGATTGAGCAGTTCTGAAACACTCTTTCTGTAGAAAATGCAAGTGGACATTCAGGCGCTAAGAGGCCTAGTGGAAAAAGGAATATTCAAATAAAAACTACACAGAAGCATCTGTGAAACTTCTTTCTGTTCTGTGCATTCAACTAACAGAGTTGAACCTTACTTTTGATTGAGCAGTTCTGAAACACTCTTTCTGTAGAAAATGCAAGTGGACATTCAGGCGCTAAGAGGCCTATAGAAAAGGAATATTTTCAAAAAACTAACAGAAGCATCTGTGAAACTTCTTTCTGTTCTGTGCATTCAACTAACAGAGTTGAACCTTACTTTTGATTGAGCAGTTCTGAAACACTCTTTCTGTAGAAAATGCAAGTGGACATTCAGGGCGCTAAGAGGCCTATAGGGAAAAAGGAATATTTCAAATAAAAACTACACAGAAGCAATCTGTGAAACTTCTTTCTGTTCTGTGCATTCAACTAACAGAGTTGAACCTTAGTTTTGATTGAGCAGTTCTGAAACACTCTTTCTGTAGAAAATGCAAGTGGACATTCAGGGCGCTAAGAGGCCTATAGTGGAAAAAGGAATATTTCAAATAAAAACTACACAGAAGAAATCTGTGAAACTTCTTACTGTTCTGTGCATTCAACTAACAGAGTTGAACCTTAGTTTGATTGAGCAGTTCTGAAACACTCTTTCTGTAGAAAATGCAAGTGGACATTCAGGGCGCTAAGAGGCCTATAGTGGAAAAAGGAAATTCAAATAAAAACTACACAGAAGAATATCTGTGAAACTTCTTCTGTTCTGTGCATTCAACTAACAGAGTTGAACCTTACATTTGATTGAGCAGTTCTGAAACACTCTTTCTGTAGAAAATGCAAGTGGACATTCAGGGCGCTAAGAGGCCTATAGAGGAAAAAGAAACTTCAAATAAAAACTACACAGAAGCAATCTGTGAAACTTCTTTCTGTTCTGTGCATTCAACTAACAGAGTTGAACCTTATTTTGATTGAGCAGTTCTGAAACACTCTTTCTGTAGAAAATGCAAGTGGACATTCAGGGCGCTAAGAGGCCTATAGTGGAAAAGGAATATTTCAAATAAAAACTCACAGAAGAACTGTGAAACTTCTTTCTGTTCTGTGCATTCAACTAACAGAGTTGAACCTTAGTTTTGATTGAGCAGTTCTGAAACACTCTTTCTGTAGAAAATGCAAGTGGACATTCAGGGCGCTAAGAGGCCTATAGAGGAAAAAGGAATATTCAAATAAAAACTAACAGAACATCTGTGAAACTTCTTCTGTTCTGTGCATTCAACTAACAGAGTTGAACCTTAGTTTTGATTGAGCAGTTCTGAAACACTCTTTCTGTAGAAAATGCAAGTGGACATTCGGGCGCTAAGAGGCCTATAGGGAAAAAGGAATACTTCAAATAAAAAACTACAGAAGCATCTGTGAAACTTCTTTCTGTTCTGTGCATTCAACTAACAGAGTTGAACCTTACTTTTGATTGAGCAGTTCTGAAACACTCTTTCTGTAGAAAATGCAAGTGGACATTCGGAGCGCTAAGAGGCCTATAGCGGAAAAAGGAATATCTTCAAATAAAAACTACACAGAAGCATTCTGTGAAACTTCTTTCTGTTCTGTGCATTCAACTAACAGAGTTGAACCTTACTTTTGATTGAGCAGTTCTGAAACACTCTTTCTGTAGAAAATGCAAGTGGACATTCAGGGCGCTAAGAGGCCTATAGTGGAAAAGGAATATTTCAAATAAAAACTGCACAGAAGAAATCTGTGAAACTTCTTACTGTTCTGTGCATTCAACTAACAGAGTTGAACCTCTATTTTGATTGAGCAGTTCTGAAACACTCTTTCTGTAGAAAATGCAAGTGGACATTCAGGGCGCTAAGAGGCCTATAGTGGAAAAAGGAAATTCACATAAAAACTACACAGAAGCATCTGTGAAACTTCTTCTGTTCTGTGCATTCAAAAAGAGTTGAACCTTACTTTTGATTGAGAGTTCTGAAACACTCTTTCTGTAGAAAATGCAAGTGGACATTCAGGGCGCTAAGAGGCCTATAGTGGAAAAAGGAATATTCAAATAAAAACTACACAGAAGCATCTGTGAAACTTCTTTCTGTTCTGTGCATTCAACTAACAGAGTTGAACCTTAATTTTGATTGAGCAGTTCTGAAACACTCTTTCTGTAGAAAATGCAATGGACATTCAGGGCGCTAAGAGGCCTATAGTGGAAAAGGAATATTTCAAATAAAAACTACACAGAAGAAATCTGTGAAACTTCTTACTGTTCTGTGCATTCAACTAACAGAGTTGAACCTTAGTTTTGATTGAGCAGTTCTGAAACACTCTTTCTGTAGAAAATGCAAGTGGACATTCAGGCGCTAAGAGGCCTATAGTGGAAAAAGAAAGTTCAATAAAAACTACACAGAATCTATCTGTGAAACTTCTTCTGTTCTGTGCATTCAACTAAGAGTTGAACCTTACTTTTGATTGAGCAGTTCTGAAACACTCTTTCTGTAGAAAATGCAAGTGGACATTCAGGGAGCTAAGAGGCCTATAGGGAAAAAGGAATACTTTCAAATAAAACTACACAGAAGGATCTGTGAAACTTCTTTGTTCTGTGCATTCATCTAACAGAGTTGAACCTTACTTTTGATTGAGCAGTTCTGAAACACTCTTTCTGTAGAAAATGCAATGGACATTCAGGGCTAAGAGGCCTATACTGGAAAAAGGAATATTTCAAATAAAAACTCACAGAAGCAATCTGTGAAACTTCTTACTGTTCTGTGCATTCAACTAACAGAGTTGAACCTTAGTTTTATTGAGCAGTTCTGAAACACTCTTTCTGTAGAAAATGCAAGTGAACATTCAGGGCGCTAAGAGGCCTATAGCGGAAAAATGAATATGTTCAAATAAAAACTACACAGAAGAAATCTGTGAAACTTCTTACTGTTCTGTGCATTCAACTAACAGAGTTGAACCTTAGTTTATTGAGAGTTGAAACACTCTTTCTGTAGAAAATGCAAGTGGACATTCAGGGCGCTAAGAGGCCTATAGTGGAAAAGGAATATGTTCAAATAAAAACTACAAAGAAGCATCTGTGAAACTTCTTACTGTTCTGTGCATTCAACTAACAGAGTTGAACCTTACATTTGATTGAGCAGTTCTGAAACACTCTTTCTGTAGAAAATGCAAGTGGACATTCAGGGCGCTAAGAGGCCTATAGTGGAAAAAGGAATACTTCAAATAAAAATACACAGAAGCAATCTGTGAAACTTCTTTGTTCTGTTCTTTAACTAACACAGTTGAACCTTAATTTTGATTGAGCAGTTCTGAAACACTCTTTCTGTAGAAAATGCAAGTGGACATTCAGGGCGCTAAGAGGCCTATAGTGGAAAAGGAATATTTCAAAAAAAACTACAGAAGCATCTGTGAAACTTCTTTCTGTTCTGTGCATTCAACTAACAGAGTTGAACCTTAGTTTTGATTGAGCAGTTCTGAAACACTCTTTCTGTAGAAAATGCAAGTGGACATTCAGGGCGCTAAGAGGCCTATAGTGGAAAAAGGAATATTCAAATAAAAACTACACAGAAGCAATCTGTGAAACTTCTTCTGTTCTGTGCATTCAACTAACAGAGTTGAACCTTAGTTTTGATTGAGCAGTTCTGAAACACTCTTTCTGTAGAAAATGCAAGTGGACATTCAGGCGCTAAGAGGCCTAGTAGAAAAAGGAATATCTTCAAAAAAAACTAACAGAAGCATCTGTGAAACTTCTTTCTGTTCTGTGCATTCAACTAACAGAGTTGAACCTTACTTTTGATTGAGCAGTTCTGAAACACTCTTTCTGTAGAAAATGCAAGTGGACATTCAGGGCGCTAAGAGGCCTATAGTGGAAAAAGGAATATTTTCAAATAAAAACTACACAGAAGATCTGTGAAACTTCTTACTGTTCTGTGCATTCAACTAACAGAGTTGAACCTTACTTTTGATTGAGCAGTTCTGAAACACTCTTTCTGTAGAAAATGCAAGTGGACATTCAGGGCGCTAAGAGGCTATAGTGGAAAAAGGAAATTCACATAAAAACTACACAGAAGCTATCTGTGAAACTTCTTCTGTTCTGTGCATTCAACTAACGAGTTGAACCTTACTTTTGATTGAGAGTTCTGAAACACTCTTTCTGTAGAAAATGCAAGTGGACATTCGGGCGCTAAGAGGCCTATAGCGGAAAAAGTAATACCTTCAAATACAAACTACACAGAAGCATTCTGTGAAACTTCTTTCTGTTCTGTGCATTCAACTAACAGAGTTGAACCTTAATTTTGATTGAGCAGTTCTGAAACACTCTTTCTGTAGAAAATGCAATTGGTTCAGGGCGCTAAGAGGCCTATAGTGGAAAAGGAATATTTTCAAATAAAAACTGCACAGAAGTAATCTGTGAAACTTCTTACTGTTCTGTGCATTCAACTAACAGAGTTGAACCTCAGTTTTGATTGAGCAGTTCTGAAACACTCTTTCTGTAGAAAATGCAAGTGAACATTCAGGCGCTAAGAGGCCTATAGTGGAAAAAGAAATTCAATAAAAACTACACAGAATCTATCTGTGAAACTTCTTCTGTTCTGTGCATTCAACTAACAGAGTTGAACCTTAATTTTGATTGAGCAGTTCTGAAACACTCTTTCTGTAGAAAATGCAAGTGGACATTCGGAGCGCTAAGAGGCCTATAGCGGAAAAAGGAATACTTTCAAATACAAACTACACAGAAGGATTCTGTGAAACTTCTTTCTGTTCTTGCATTCAACTAACAGAGTTGAACCTTACTTTTGATTGAGCAGTTCTGAAACACCTTTCTGTAGAAAATGCAATGGACATTCAGGGAGCTAAGAGGCCTATACCGGAAAAAGTAATACCTTCAAATAAAAACTTCACAGAAGCAATCTGTGAAACTTCTTACTGTTCTGTGCATTCAACTAACAGAGTTGAACCTTAGTTATTATTGAGCAGTTCTGAAACACTCTTTCTGTAGAAAATGCAAGTGAACATTCAGGGCGCTAAGAGGCCTATAGCGGAAAAAGAATATGTTCAAATAAAAACTACAGAAGAATCTGTGAAACTTCTTACTGTTCTGTGCATTCAACTAACAGAGTTGAACCTTAGTTTTATATTGAGAGTTGAAACACTCTTTCTGTAGAAAATGCATGTGAACATTCAGGGCGCTAAGAGGCCTATAGTTGGAAAAGGTAATATGTTCAAATAAAAACTACAAGAAGCTATCTGTGAAACTTCTTACTGTTCTGTGCATTCAACTAACAGAGTTGAACCTTACATTTGATTGAGCAGTTCTGAAACACCTTTCTGTAGAAAATGCAAGTGGACATTCAGGGCGCTAAGAGGCCTATGTGGAAAAAGGAACATTCAAATAAAAATTACACAGAAGCAATCTGTGAAACTTCTTACGTTCTGTTTCTTTAACTAACAGTTGAACCTTAATTTTGATTGAGCAGTTCTGAAACACTCTTTCTGTAGAAAATGCAAGTGGACATTCAGGCGCTAAGAGGCCTATAGTGGAAGGAATATCTTCAAATAAAAACTACAAAGAAGCAATCTGTGAAACTTCTTTCTGTTCTGTGCTTTCAACTAACAGAGTTGAACCTTAGTTTTGATTGAGCAGTTCTGAAACACTCTTTCTGTAGAAAATGCAAGTGGACATTCAGGGCGCTAAGAGGCCTATAGTGGAAAAAGGAATATTCAAATAAAAACTACACAGAAGATCTGTGAAACTTCTCTGTTCTGTGCATTCAACTAACAGAGTTGAACCTTAGTTTGATTGAGCAGTTCTGAAACACTCTTTCTGTAGAAAATGCAAGTGGACATTCAGGCGCTAAGAGGCCTATAGTGGAAAAAGGAATATCTTCAAATAAAAACTACACAGAAGCAATCTGTGAAACTTCTTTCTGTTCTGTGCATTCAACTAACAGAGTTGAACCTTACTTTTGATTGAGCAGTTCTGAAACACTCTTTCTGTAGAAAATGGACGTGGACCTTCGGAGCGCTAAGAGGCCTACAGCGGAAAAATAATATCTTCAAATAAAAACTACACAGAAGCATTCTGTGAAACTTCTTTCTGTTCTTTGCATTCAACTAACAGAGTTTAACCTTACTTTTGATTGAGCAGTTCTGAAACACTCTTTCTGTAGAAAATGCAAGTGGACATTCAGGGCGCTAAGAGGCCTATAGTGGAAAAGGAATATTTTCAAATAAAAACTGCACAGAAGAAATCTGTGAAACTTCTTACTGTTCTGTGCATTCAACTAACAGAGTTGAACCTCAATTTTGATTGAGCAGTTCTGAAACACTCTTTCTGTAGAAAATACAAGTGGACATTCAGGGCGCTAAGAGGACTATAGTGGAAAAAGGAAAATTCACATAAAAACTACACAGAAGCTATCTGTGAAACTCTCTCTGTTCTGTGCATTCAAATAACGGAGTTGAACCTTAATTTTGATTGAAGAGTTCTGAAACACTCTTTCTGTAGAAAATGCAAGTGGACCTTCGGAGCGCTAAGAGGCCTATAGCGGAAAAAGTAATTTCAAATAAAAACTACACAGAAGCATTCTGTGAAACTTCTTTCTGTTCTGTGCATTCAACTAACAGAGTTTAACCTTAATTTTGATTGAGCAGTTCTGAAACACTCTTTCTGTAGAAAATGCAATTGGACATTCAGGGCGCTAAGAGGCCTATAGTGGAAAAGGAATATTTTCAAATAAAAACTGCACAGAAGAAATCTGTGAAACTTCTTACTGTTCTGTGCATTCAACTAACAGAGTTGAACCTCAGTTTTGATTGAGCAGTTCTGAAACACTCTTTCTGTAGAAAATACAAGTGGACATTCAGGGCGCTAAGAGGCCTATGGAAAAAGAAAAAGTTCCATAAAAACTACACAGAATCTATCTGTGAAACTTCTGTCTGTTCTGTGCATTCAACTAAGATTTGAAACCTTACTTTGATTAGAGTCTGAACACTCTTTCTGTAGAAAAGCAAAAGTGACTCGAGCGCTAAGAGGCCTATAGCGAAAAAGATACTTCAAATACAAACTACACAGAAGATTCTGTGAATACTTTCTGTTCTTTGATTCAACTAACAGAGTTGAACCTTACTTTGATTGAGCAGTTCTGAAACACCTCTTTCTTAGAAAATGCAAGTGGGACTCAGGGAGCTAAGAGGCCTATATGGAAAAAGGATATTTTCAAATAAAAACTACACAGAAGCATCTGTGAAACTTCTACTGTTCTGTCATTCAACTAACAGGTTGAACCTTATTTTGATGAAGCAGTTCTGAAACACTCTTCTGTAGAAAATGCAAGTGACATTCAGGGCGCTAAGAGGCCTATAGGGAAAAGGAATATTTCAAATAAAAACTACACAGAAGAATCTGTGAAACTTCTTACTGTTCTGTGCATTCAACTAACAGAGTTGAACCTTAGTTTTATTGAGAGTTGAAACACTCTTTCTGTAGAAAATGCAAGTGAACATTCAGGGCGCTAAGAGGCCTATAGTGGAAAAAGGATATGTTCAAATAAAAACTACAAGAAGAAGCTATCTGTGAAACTCTTCTTACAGTTCTGTGCATTCAACTACAGAGTTGAACCTTACTTTGATTGAGCAGTTCTGAAACACCTTTCTGTAGAAAATGCAAGTGGACATTCAGGGCGCTAAGAGGCCTATGGTGGAAAAAGGAACACCTTCAAATAAAAATTACACAGAAGCAATCTGTGAAACTTCTTACTGTTCTGTTCTTTAAACTAACAGAGTTGAACCTTAATTTTGATTGAACAGTTCTGAAACACTCTTTCTGTAGAAAATGCAAGTGGACATTCATGGCTCTAAGAGGCCTATAGAGGAAAAAGGAATATCTTCAAAAAAAAACTACAAAGAAGCAATCTGTGAAACTTCTTTCTGTTCTGTGCTTTCAACTAACAGAGTTGAACCTTAGTTTTGATTGAGCAGTTCTGAAACACTCTTTCTGTAGAAAATACAAGTGGACATTCAGGGCGCTAAGAGGCCTATAGTGGAAAAAGGAATATCTTCAAATAAAACTACACAGAAGAATCTGTGAAACTTCTCTCTGTTCTGTGCATTCAACTAACAGAGTTGAACCTTAGTTTGATTGAGCAGTTCTGAAACACTCTTTCTGTAGAAAATGCAAGTGGACACATTCAGGCGCTAAGAGGCCCATAGTAGAAAAAGGAATATCTTCAAACAAAAACTATACAGAAGCAATCTGTGAAACTTCTTTCTGTTCTGTGCATTCAACTAACAGAGTTGAACCTTACTTTTGATTGAGCAGTTCTGAAACACTCTTTCTGTAGAAAATGGACGTGGACATTCGGAGCGCTAAGAGGCCTACAGCGGAAAAAGTAATATCTTCAAATAAAAACTACACAGAAGCATTCTGTGAAACTTCTTTCTGTTCTGTGCATTCAACTAACAGAGTTGAACCTTACTTTTGATTGAGCAGTTCTGAAACACTCTTTCTGTAGAAAATGCAAGTGGACATTCAGGGCGCTAAGAGGCCTATAGTGGAAAAGGAATATTTTCAAATAAAAACTGCACAGAAGAAATCTGTGAAACTTCTTACTGTTCTGTGCATTCAACTAACAGAGTTGAACCTCAATTTTGATTGAGCAGTTCTGAAACACTCTTTCTGTAGAAAATACAAGTGGACATTCAGGGCGCTAAGAGGCCTATAGTGGAAAAAGGAAAATTCACATAAAACTACACAGAAGCATCTGTGAAACTTCTTCTGTTCTGTGCATTCAACTAACAGAGTTGAACCTTACTTTTGATTGAGCAGTTCTGAAACACTCTTTCTGTAGAAAATGCAAGTGGACATTCAGCGCTAAGAGGCCTATAGCGGAAAAAGGAATACTTCAAATAAAACTACACAGAAGCATCTGTGAAACTTCTTTCTGTTCTGTGCATTCAACTAACAGAGTTGAACCTTAATTTTGATTGAGCAGTTCTGAAACACTCTTTCTGTAGAAAATGCAAGTGGACATTCAGGGCGCTAAGAGGCCTATAGTGGAAAAGGAATATTTTCAAATAAAAACTGCACAGAAGAAATCTGTGAAACTTCTTACTGTTCTGTGCATTCAACTAACAGAGTTGAACCTTATTTTTGATTGAGCAGTTCTGAAACACTCTTTCTGTAGAAAATACAAGTGGACATTCAGGGCGCTAAGAGGACTATAGTGGAAAAAGGAAATTCACATAAAAACTACACAGAAGCTATCTGTGAAACTTCTTCTGTTCTGTGCATTCAACTAACAGAGTTGAACCTTACTTTTGATTGAGAGTTCTGAAACACTCTTTCTGTAGAAAATGCAAGTGGACATTCGGAGCGCTAAGAGGCCTATAGCGGAAAAAGGAATACTTCAAATAAAACTACACAGAAGCATTCTGTGAAACTTCTTTCTGTTCTGTGCATTCAACTAACAGAGTTGAACCTTACTTTTGATTGAGCAGTTCTGAAACACTCTTTCTGTAGAAAATGCAATTGGACATTCAGGGCGCTAAGAGGCCTATAGTGGAAAAGGAATATTTTCAAATAAAAACTGCACAGAAGAATCTGTGAAACTTCTTACTGTTCTGTGCATTCAACTAACAGAGTTGAACCTTAGTTTTGATTGAGCAGTTCTGAAACACTCTTTCTGTAGAAAATGCAAGTGGACATTCAGGCGCTAAGAGGCCTATAGTGGAAAAAGAATAGTTCAATAAAAACTACACAGAACATCTGTGAAACTTCTTCTGTTCTGTGCATTCAACTAACAGAGTTGAACCTTAGTTTTGATTGAGCAGTTCTGAAACACTCTTTCTGTAGAAAATGCAAGTGGACATTCAGGGCGCTAAGAGGCCTATAGCGGAAAAAGGAATATTTCAAATAAAACTACACAGAAGATCTGTGAAACTTCTTTCTGTTCTGTGCATTCAACTAACAGAGTTGAACCTTACTTTTGATTGAGCAGTTCTGAAACACCTTTCTGTAGAAAATGCAATGGACATTCAGGGAGCTAAGAGGCCTATACTGGAAAAAGGAATATTTCAAATAAAAACTCACAGAAGCAATCTGTGAAACTTCTTACTGTTCTGTGCATTCAACTAACAGAGTTGAACCTTAGTTTTATTGAGCAGTTCTGAAACACTCTTTCTGTAGAAAATGCAAGTGGACATTCAGGGCGCTAAGAGGCCTATAGCGGAAAAATGATATTTCAAATAAAAACTACACAGAAGCAATCTGTGAAACTTCTTACTGTTCTGTGCATTCAACTAACAGAGTTGAACCTTAGTTTATTGAGAGTTCTGAAACACTCTTTCTGTAGAAAATGCAAGTGACATTCAGGGCGCTAAGAGGCCTATAGTGGAAAGGAATATGTTCAAATAAAAACTACAGAAGCTATCTGTGAAACTTCTTACTTCTGTGCATTCAACTAACAGAGTTGAACCTTATTTGATTGAGCAGTTCTGAAACACTCTTTCTGTAGAAAATGCAAGTGGACATTCAGGGCGCTAAGAGGCCTATGTGGAAAAAGGAATACTTCAAATAAAAATTACACAGAAGCAATCTGTGAAACTTCTTAGTTCTGTGCATTCAACTAACAGAGTTGAACCTTAATTTTGATTGAGCAGTTCTGAAACACTCTTTCTGTAGAAAATGCAAGTGGACATTCAGGCTCTAAGAGGCCTATAGTGGAAAGGGAATATCTTCAAAAAAACTACAAAGAAGCAATCTGTGAAACTTCTTTCTGTTCTGTGCTTTCAACTAACAGAGTTGAACCTTAGTTTTGATTGAGCAGTTCTGAAACACTCTTTCTGTAGAAAATGCAAGTGGACATTCAGGGCGCTAAGAGGCCTATAGTGGAAAAAGGAATATTTCAAATAAAAACTACACAGAAGATATCTGTGAAACTTCTCTCTGTTCTGTGCATTCAACTAACAGAGTTGAACTTAGTTTGGTTGAGCAGTTCTGAAACACTCTTTCTGTAGAAATGCAAGTGGACATTCTGGCGCTAAGAGGCCCATAGTAGAAAAGGAATATTCTCAAACAAAAACTTAACAGAAGCAATCTGTGAAACTTTCTTTCTGTTCTGTGCTTCAACTACACAGAGTTGAACCTTACTTTGATTGAGCATTTCTGAAAACACTCTTTCTGTAGAAAATGGACGTGACCTTCGGAGCGCTAAGAGGCCTACAGCGGAAAAAGTAATATCTTCAAATAAAAACTACACAGAAGCATTCTGTGAAACTTCTTTCTGTTCATTGCATTCAACTAACAGAGTTTAACTTTACTTTTGATTGAGCAGTTCTGAAACACTCTTTCTGTAGAAAATGCAAGTGGACATTCAGGGCGCTAAGAGGCCTATAGTGGAAAAGAATATTTCAAATAAAAACTGCACAGAAGAAATCTGTGAAACTTCTTACTGTTCTGTGCATTCAACTAACAGAGTTGAACCTCAATTTTGATTGAGCAGTTCTGAAACACTCTTTCTGTAGAAAATACAAGTGGACATTCAGGGCGCTAAGAGGACTATAGTGGAAAAAGGAAAAAGTTCACATAAAAACTACACAGAACCTATCTGTGAAACTTCTCTCTGTTCTGTGCATTCAAATAACAGAGTTGAACCTTACTTTTGATTGAGAAGTTCTGAACACTCTTTCTGTAGAAATGCAAGTGGACCTTCGGAGCGCTAAGAGGCCTATAGCGGAAAAAGTAATACCTTCAAATACAAACTACACAGAAGCATTCTGTGAAACTTCTTTCTGTTCTGTGCATTCAACTAACAGAGTTTAACCTTAATTTTGATTGAGCAGTTCTGAAACACTCTTTCTGTAGAAAATGCAATTGACATTCAGGGCGCTATGCGGCCTATAGTGGAAAAGGAATATTTTCAAATAAAAACTGCACAGAAGAAATCTGTGAAACTTCTTACTGTTCTGTGCATTCAACTAACAGAGTTGAACCTCAGTTTTGATTGAGCAGTTCTGAAACACTCTTTCTGTAGAAAATACAATTGGACATTCAAGGCGCTAAGAGGACTATAGTGGAAAAAAAAAAAGTTCACATAAAAACTACACAGAATCTATCTGTGAAACTTCTGTCTGTTCTGTGCATTCAACTAACGGACTTGAACCTTACTTTTGATTGAGGAGTTCTGAAACACTCTTTCTGTAGAAAATGCAAGTGGACCTTCGGAGCGCTAAGAGGCCTATAGCGGAAAAAGGAATACTTTCAAATACAAACTACACAGAAGGATTCTGTGAAACTTCTTTCTGTTCTTTGCATTCATCTAACAGAGTTGAACCTTACTTTTGATTGAGCACTTCTGAAACACCCTTTCTATAGAAAATGCAATTGGACATTCAGGGAGCTAAGAGGCCTATACTGGAAAAAGGAATATTTTCAAATAAAAACTGCACAGAAGCAATCTGCGAAACTTCTTACTGTTCTGTGCATTCAACTAACAGAGTTGAACCTTAGTTATTATTGAGCAGTTCTGAAACACTCTTCTGTAGAAAATGCAAGTGAACATTCAGGGCGCTAAGAGGCCTATAGCGGAAAAATGAATATGTTCAAATAAAAACTACACAGAAGAAATCTGTGAAACTTCTTACTGTTCTGTGCATTCAACTAACAGAGTTGAACCTTAGTTTATATTGAGAAGTAATGAAACACTCTTTCTGCAGAAAATGCATGTGAACATTCAGGGCGCTAAGAGGCCTATAGTTGAGAAAGGTATATGTTCAAATAAAAACTACAAAGAAGCTATCTGTGAAACATCTTACAGTTCTGTGCATTCAACTGACAGAGTTCAACCTTACATTTGATTGAGCAGTTCTGAAACACCCTTTCTGTAGAAAATGCAAGTGGACATTCAGGGCGCTAAGAGGCCTATGGTGGAAAAAGGAACACCTTCAAATAAAAATTACACAGAAGCAATCTGTGAAACTTCTTACGGTTCTGTTCTTTAAACTAACACAGTTGAACCTTAATTTGAATTGAACAGTTCTGAAACACTCTTTCTGTAGAAAATGCAAGTGGACATTCATGGCTCTAAGAGGCCTATAGTGGACAAGGGAATATCTTCAAACAAAAACTACAAAGAAGCAATCTGTGAAACTTCTTTCTGTTCTGTGCTTTCAACTAACAGAGTTGAACCTTAGTTTGATTGAGCAGTTCTGAAACACTCTTTCTGTAGAAAATACAAGTGGACATTCAGGGCGCTAAGAGGCCTATAGTGGAAAAAGGAATAGGTTCAAATAAAAACTACACAGAAGATATCTGTGAAACTTCTCTCTGTTCTGTGCATTCAACTAACAGAGTTGAACCTTAGTTTGGATTGAGCAGTTCTGAAACACTCTTTCTGTAGAAAATGCAAGTGGACATTCAGGGCGCTAAGAGGCCTATAGTGGAAAAGGAATATTTTCAAATAAAACTGCACAGAAGAAATCTGTGAAACTTCTTACTGTTCTGTGCATTCAACTAACAGAGTTGAACCTCAATTTTGATTGAGCAGTTCTGAAACACTCTTTCTGTAGAAAATACAAGTGGACATTCAGGGCGCTAAGAGGACTATAGTGGAAAAAGGAAAAAGTTCACATAAAAACTACACAGAAGCTATCTGTGAAACTTCTCTCTGTTCTGTGCATTCAAATAACGGAGTTGAACCTTACTTTGATTGAGAAGTTCTGAAACACTCTTTCTGTAGAAAATGCAAGTGGACCTTCGGAGCGCTAAGAGGCCTATAGCGGAAAAAGTAATACCTTCAAATACAAACTACACAGAAGCATTCTGTGAAACTTCTTTCTGTTCTGTGCATTCAACTAACAGAGTTTAACCTTACATTTGATTGAGCAGTTCTGAAACACTCTTTCTGTAGAAAATGCAATTGGACATTCAGGGCGCTATGCGGCCTATAGTGGAAAAGGAATATTTTCAAATAAAAACTGCACAGAAGAATCTGTGAAACTTCTTACTGTTCTGTGCATTCAACTACAAGTTGAACCTCAGTTTTGATTGAGCATTCTGAAACACTCTTCTGTAGAAAATACAAGTGGACATTCAGGCGCTAAAGGACTATAGTGGAAAAAAGAAAGTTCACATAAAAACTACACAGAATCTATCTGTGAAACTTCTGTCTGTTCGTGCATTCACTAAGGGACTTAACCTTACTTGATTGAGATTCTGAAACACTCTTCTGTAGAAAATGCAAGTGGACCTTCCGAGCGCTAAGAGGCCTATAGCGGAAAAAGGAATACTTTCAAATACAAACTACACAGAAGGATCTGTGAAACTTCTTCTGTTCTTTGCATTCATCTAACAGAGTTGAACCTTACTTTTGATTGAGCATTTGAAACACCCTTTCTATAGAAAATGCAATTGGACATTCAGGGAGCTAAGAGGCCTATACTGGAAAAAGGAATATTTCAAATAAAAACTGCACAGAAGCAATCTGCGAAACTTCTTACTGTTCATGCATTCAACTAACAGAGTTGAACCTTAGTTTATATGAGCAGTTCTGAACACTCTTTCTGTAGAAAATGCAATGAACATTCAGGGCGCTAAGGCCTATAGCGAAATAATATGTTCAAAAAAAAACTACCACAGAAGAAATCTGTGAAACTTCTACTTTCGTGCATTCAACTAACAGAGGAACCTAGTTATATTGAAAGTAATAAACACTCTTTCTGCAGAAAAGCATGTAACATTCAGGCGCTAAGAGGCATAGTGAGAAAGGTATATGTTCAAATAAAAACTACAAAGAACTATTGTGAAACATCTTACAGTTCTGTGCATTCAACTGACAGAGTTCAACCTTACATTTATGAGCAGTTCTGAAAACACCTTCTGTAGAAAATGCAATGGACATTCAGGGCGCTAAGAGGCCTATGGTGAAAAAGGAACACCTTCAAATAAAAATTACACAGAAGCAATCTGTGAAACTTTACGGTCTGTTTTAAACTAACACAGTTGAACCTTAATTTTGATTGACAGTTCTGAAACACTCTTCTGTAGAAAATGCAAGTGACATTCATGGCTCTAAGAAGCCTATAGTGACAAGGAATATCTTCAAAACAAAACTACAAAGCAATCTGTGAAACTTCTCTCTGTTCTGTGCATTCAACTAACAGAGTTGAACCTTAGTTTTGATTGAGCAGTTCTGAAACACTCTTTCTGTAGAAAATGCAAGTGGACATTCAGGGCGCTAAGAGGCCTATAGTGGAAAAGGAATAGTTCAAATAAAAACTACACAGAAGATATCTGTGAAACTTCTCTCTGTTCTGTGCATTCAACTAACAGAGTTGAACCTTAGTTTTGATTGAGCAGTTTCTGAAACACTCTTTCTGTAGAAAATGCAAGTGGACATTCAGGCGCTAAGAGGCCCATAGTAGAAAAAGGAATATCTTCAAAAAAAAACTAACAGAAGAATCTGTGAAACTTCTTCTGTTCTGTGCATTCAATAACAGAGTTGAACCTTACTTTTGATTGCAGTTCTGAAACACTCTTTCTGTAGAAAATGCAAGTGGACATTCAGCGGCTAAGAGGCCTACAGCGGAAAAAGGAATATCTTCAAATAAAAACTACACAGAAGCATCTGTGAAACTTCTTTCTGTTCTTGCATTCAACTAACAGAGTTGAACTTACTTTTGATTGAGCAGTTCTGAAACACTCTTTCTGTAGAAAATGCAAGTGGACATTCAGGGCTAAGAGGCCTATAGTGGAAAAGGAATATTTTCAAATAAAAACTACAGAAGAAATCTGTGAAACTTCTTCTGTTCTGTGCATTCAACTAACAGAGTTGAACCTCAATTTTGATTGAGCATTCTGAAACACTCTTTCTGTAGAAAATGCAAGTGGACATTCAGGGCGCTAAGAGGCCTATAGTGGAAAAAGGAAAAGTTCACATAAAAACTATACAGAAGCAATCTGTGAAACTTCTTTCTGTTCTGTGCATTCAAATAACAGAGTTGAACCTTACTTTTGATTGAGAAGTTCTGAAACACTCTTTCTGTAGAAAATGCAAGTGGACCTTCGGAGCGCTAAGAGGCCTATAGCGGAAAAAGTAATACTTCAAATACAAACTACACAGAAGCATTCTGTGAAACTTCTTTCTGTTCTGTGCATTCCAACTAACAGAGTTTAACCTTAATTTTGATTGAGCAGTTCTGAAACACTCTTTCTGTAGAAAATGCAAATTGGACATTCAGGCGCTATGGGCCTATAGTGGAAAGGAATATTTCAAATAAAAACTGCACAGAAGAAATCTGTGAAACTTCTTACTGTTCTGTGCATTCAACTACAGAGTTGAACCTCAGTTTGATTGAGCAGTTCTGAAACACTCTTTCTGTAGAAAATACAAGTGGACATTCAAGGCGCTAAGAGGACTATAGTGAAAAAAAGAAAAAGTTCACATAAAAACTACACAGAATCTATCTGTGAAACTTCTGTCTGTTTCGTGCATTCAACTAACGGACTTGAACCTTACTTTGATTGAGGAGTTCTGGAAACACTCTTTCTGTAGAAAATGCAAGTGGACCTTCGGAGCGCTAAGAGGCCTATAGCGGAAAAAGGAATACTTCAAATAACAAACTACACAGAAGGATTCTGTGAAACTTCTTTCTGTTCTGTGCATTCAACTAACAGAGTTTGAACCTTACTTTGATTGAGCAATTCTGAAACACCCTCTTCTATAGAAAATGCAATGGACATTCAGGAGCTAAGAGGCCTATACTGGAAAAAGGAATATTTTCAAATAAAAACTGCACAGAAGCAATCTGTGAAACTTCTTACTGTTCTGTGCATTCAACTAACAGAGTTGAACCTCAGTTTTATTGAGCAGTTCTGAAACACTCTTTCTGTAGAAAATACAAGTGGACATTCAAGGCGCTAAGAGGACTATAGAGGAAAAAAGAATATGTTCAAATAAAAACTACACAGAAGAAATCTGTGAAACTTCTTACTGTTCTGTGCATTCAACTAACAGAGTTGAACCTTAGTTTATATTGAGAAGTAATGAAACACTCTTTCTGCAGAAAATGCATGTGAAATTCAGGGCGCTAAGAGGCCTATAGTTGAGAAAGGTATATGTTCAAATAAAAACTACAAAGAAGCTATCTGTGAAACATTCTTACAGTTCTGTGCATTCAACTGACAGAGTTCAACCTTAACATTTGATTGAGCAGTTCTGAAACACCCTTTCTGTAGAAAATGCAAGTGGACATTCAGGGCGCTAAGAGGCCTATGGTGGAAAAAGGAACCTTCAAATAAAAATTACAGAAGCAATCTGTGAAACTTCTTACGGTTCTGTTCTTTAAACTAACACAGTTGAACCTTAATTTTGATTGAACAGTTCTGAAACACTCTTTCTGTAGAAAATGCAAGTGGACATTCAGGCTCTAAGAGGCCTATAGTGGACAAGGGAATATCTTCAAACAAAAACTACAAGAAGCAATCTGTGAAACTTCTTCTGTTCTGTGCTTTCAACTAACGAGTTGAACCTTAGTTTTGATTGAGCAGTTCTGAAACACTCTTTTCTGTAGAAAATACAAGTGGACATTCAGGGCGCTAAGAGGCCTATAGTGGAAAAAGGAATAGTTCAAATAAAACTACACAGAAATATCTGTGAAACTTCTCTCTGTTCTGTGCATTCAACTAACAGAGTTGAACCTTAGTTTGATTGAGCAGTTTCTG
>NW_022096052.1:0-27363 GCF_006542625.1 Nomascus leucogenys
CAGTAAACTATCGCAAGGACAAAAAACCAAACACCGCATGTTCTCACTCATAGGTGGGAATTGAACAATGAGAACTCATGGACACAGGAAGGGGAACATCACACTCCGGGGACTGTTGTGGGGGGGGGGAGGGGAGGGACAGCATTAGGAGATACACCTAATGCTAAATGACGAGTTAATGGGTGCAGGAAATCAACATGGCACATGGATACATATGTAACAAACCTGCACATTGTGCACATGTACCCTAAAACCCTAAAGTATAATAAAAAAAAAAAAAAAAAAAAAAAAAAAAAAAAGAAAAAGTAAAGGAAATATGAACACATGATTAAAATAAAAATAAATGAACTCAGTTAAATTCTTTCTAATGGTGAAGGAAGTTAACAATGCCTATTTGATGAACCAGAGTACACAAATATGGGTGACCTTAAAGGTTTAAGTGTATTTTATAAACTATCAACCCAAATACATTCTTCGAGTGTCTGTAAAAGACAAGGAAAACGTAAGAGGCAAAAATCTGAAATGTGATCTTAAAACCAAGAAAATTAAAAACAGCCAACATGTAAATTTAAAAAAAAAGAGAAAAACAAATGACAACAGAATAAATAGGGAAAAAAAAGTGTTAAGGGAGGAAAGAAAGAGAGAGAGAGAGACAAGAGAAAACAGTTGAAAGTGAGCCCAACTTTCTAGCAGAAGATCAAAGATTGACTGAGGAGTGGTGTGACATAGGAAATTAGCAATAGTAAATCATCTGGAGAAAAAAACCTGTAACCTATAACACTATTATTTCGAATTTCATCGTTTGGAATACTAGAAGGTTAACTTATAACATAAAACAAGTTTACTAGTAAGAAAGTACCCTATTTCTTTGCTACTTAATGCTAAAGTCCATCTGATAATAATGCTTGGTATAAAATATTTATTTCTCTTTCATTTCTAAATTCCTTTTCCACACTTTTTTCTTGTCAATCTAAAGTGGTCTCTAAAATCAATTTTATCATTTTTAAAATTATTTTTATCACAATTATGCAGTGTCATCAAGTAAAATAGGCACAATTTGAATTGTCTCAACCTATGTAGATACAACTAGAATAGACATGATAGTTCTTCTTTACTAGTTTCTCTTTGAATGGTCCATCATCCTAGAATAAATATTTTATAATTAAAAGCCTGGAATCTTGGTTTTAATCGCAATTTGAAAAGTGGAAGAAGATAATGTAAGCATCTTCCTAAACCTGCCTAAATACAAGTTAAAAAATTAAAAAAAGACTTTCAGAATGTCAGCAAGAGGGCCTCCATGAACATACCCCCATCCAGGAAACAACTATAATTTTAGAAAATTATTTTTAAACCCAACCATTGAATACCTCTGGAAGTGCTCAAATGGCATACAGCAAATGAAGAAACACTTATACAAGAAAAACTACTTAATCTTGATAATAGCAAGAATCTATGACATTTGAATCACAACTCCTTCTGTCCTTTCAGTGCCTGGATGCTCAAAGCTGGTAGAGTGTGCCCTAGAAAACAGGGTTCCTTCATCCTTCAGCTCCTAGTCATGGGATATGATTTTTATTGGAACAAGCAAGTTGCCAGCATTTGTTTTCATCCCAGGTACACGTTCCAAAGGCTACATTCCTGGCATGTGCATCCCAGCGTGACAAGTAATTTGGGGCTCATTTCCTGCACTCAGCCCCCACTCACAGGACAGATTCTCAACCCTAGAGAAAGCAGGCAAAGATAGAGGGCTCTGGATAGCCCTTTCCTGAGCTTACTCATTGGGCAGAGGTTCCAATCCAAGGGAAGCAAATTAGAAAACCAGAGGCTATTGTCCCCACTGAGCACCCTGTTCCTTGAGAAGCAGATTATTATTCCTATCTCCACTTTTGGAGCAATAGCTCAGACATTTTACCCAGAAAGAGGACAGTCCACAGGAACAGAGAACTTCAAATACATCCCAAAGGGAACTTACTTTATTTGAAACACAGAATAGGAAAGATCAAAACAGTGGCTGTTCTAAAAAAAAAAAAAAAAAAAAATTGATATTTTGTTAATTAACATTAAGGGGAATCTGGCATCTCGACTGGAGAAATAAGATACACTAGTCAAGCTAGTTTGCCAGAGACAACCATGGGAAGAGACAAGTAATAAATGTTCTCTTGGAGTCTGAACAGGCCTCAAACACTATTCCTACAAAGAGGCTCATGTTTAATTGAACCAGGCCATGGAGAAATTTATGCCCCCAGGATATTGTTGAAACAGTAAAGCAGTCTTCAGCAAATTCACGGAACCTAAAGCTGAGTATGGTACCAGAAAACGCAGAGAGGTCACGGAAAGAGCCAAAGGTTCTCAAACTACTGTAATCTTAGGGTGACTGTACATATGCCCAACGCTACATCCTCTGAGAATCAATCACTCTCAGCAGCATGACCTTGAAGAGGAAATGGATTTCACTAAAATAGTCCAAAGAAGTCACTAAAGAAATAAACAAGAAAACCACAATGACAATAATGACAACAAGAAGTAACCCTGGATACAGGAGAAAGAGTAGTATCCAGAACCGTTACAGTATGTACCTAAATTGTTCTGATTTCAATAAAAAATTACAAGAAACACAATAAAAGAAAAGTAACCTGCAATCAGAATGTAAGTGACATGGGGACAGGCAACAATAATGGCTGTAAGAGAGTTCCACTGTTGAATTTAACAGAAAAATATTTCAAAGTAGACATTATAAATTTTTTAATATTTTTAAATATCTAAGAAAATCATGCTTAAAGATGAAAAAAGATAACAATATCTAATAGAGAATATCAATAAAAAATAAAAATTAGTTAAAAAGGAAACAAATGGAAATTCCAATGTATAAAAAGAAAACTCACTGCAATAAAAAAAATTTACAAGAGTGGCTTAACAGTAGATTTGAGCAAAAGAAATAATCAGCCAATTTAAGACAGATTGATAGAAATTATGCAATGTGAATAACAGAAAGAAAAGTTATGAAGGAAAATAAACAGAACCTCAGAAAAATGTGGGACGCTACTAAGTGCGGTAAAATAGGACTATTAGACAGAGACATAAAAGACAGATATTCAAAGAATTAATGGTTGCCAACCTTCTGAAGTTGATAGAAACCCTTAATCTACACCAAGAAGCTCAAAGAATTCGAAGTAAAATAAATATGGCTGGGCACGTAATTTATTTTACAGGCTCTAATTTTTTTTAAGGTCATGCCTGTAATCCCAGCACCTTGGGAGGGCAAGGTGGGCATATCACTTGAGGTCAGGAGTTCGAGGCCAGCCTGGCCAACATGGCAAAATCAGGTCTCTACTAAAAATATAAAAATTAGCTGAGGATGGTGGCATGTGCCTGTAATCCCAGGTACTCAGGAGGCCGAGGCACAAGAATCACTTGAACCCAGGAGGTGAAGGTTTAGTGAGCCGAGATCATGCCACTGCACTTCATCCTGGGCAACAGAGCAAGACTCTGTCTCTAAATACATACATACATACATACATAGGTATAGAAAACCAAATACACTGTAGGAAACATGCAGCAAGTCAAAATTGAGAACATTCTGAAAACAGCAAAAGAAAAATGACTCGTGATATAAAAAGGAATCCTAAGAAGATTAACAGCTGGCTTATCTTCATAGACAGAGGATAGAAGACGGTAGGTGGCACATGACTTGTTGATCTTCTGCCTAGTTGTTTTATCCTTTGCTGAAAGTGTGATATTGATTTCCAAGTATTGCTGATCACACACACACGTATATGTGTAGACATATATATACATATATATATGTCTTCCTTAAAACCTGTTAGCTTTTGCTTCATGTATTTTAGAGCTCTGATGTCAGGTGAGTATATGTTTATAATTGTTGTATCTTCCTGGTAAGTTGTGCTTATTTTTATCTCTAGTAACATTTCTTGGCTTAAAGTATATTTAGTCCAATGTTTGTAGAGCAACTTCAGGATTCTCATGTTTTTTGTTATGTTTTGTTTTGTTTTGTTTTGAGACAGAGTCTTGCTCTCTCTCCAGGCTGGAGTGCAGTGGCGCGATCTTGGCTCTCTGCAACCTCTGCCTCCCAGGTTCAAGCGATTCTCCTGCCTCAGCCTCCCAAGTACCTGGGACTACAGGCACATGCCACCATGCCAGCTAATTTTTTTTTTTTTGTACTTTTTAGTAGAGATGAGGTTTCATCATGTTGGCCAGGATGGTCTCGATCTCTTGACCTCGTGATCCACCCACCTCGGCCTCCCAAAGTGCTGGGATTACAGGCATGAGCCACCGTGCCCAGCCTCTGTTATTTTTTGGATAAAATAACATAACTTTTTCCAACTTTTTACTCGCTATCAAAAAGAGTTTTAATTTAAAGTCTGTTTTCTGTAGACAGCACATATTTGGATCATACTTTTAACAATCCATCCCTAGAATCCTGTCTTTTTTTTTTTTTTTTTGAGACGGAGTCTCGCTCTGTTGCCCAGGCTGGAGTGCAGTGGCGCAATCTCGGCTCACTGCAAGCTCCGCCTCCCAGGTTCACGCCATTCTCCTGCCTCAGTCTCTCCGAGTAGCTGGGACTACAGGCGCCCGCCACCATGCCCGGCTAATTTTTTGTATTTTTAGTAGAGACGGGGTTTTACCGTGGTCTCGATCCCCTGACCTCGTGATCCGCCCGCCTCGGCCTCCCAAAGTGCTAGGATTACAAGCGTGAGCCACCGCGCCCGGCCTAGAATCCTGTCTTTTAATTGGATTATCCAATCTACTCACATTTAATGTTGTTATTGATACAGTTGGATTATCTTTACTATTTTATGGTTTTCTATATGTGTCATGCGTTTTTGGTTCCTTTAGTTCTTGTTTACTGCTTTTTTTTTTCCAGTAAATGAACATTTTCTAGTGTAATGTTTTAAACTATTTTATTGATTTTTCACTATATTATTGTTATTGTCTTTGTGGGTTTTTTAAGTTTTATCACATAATTCTATTATTGGAATCTATTTCAGATTTCTCTAACTTAATTTCAGTGATAGAAATGTTACTCCTATATACCTCTAGTTTATTTTCCTATATGTGTTTTTTGCTATACATATTTACAGACCAAAAATATAGTAATAATTATACTCTGTATAAATTTATGTATTTCAAGGATACTGACTGAAGACTGGAGAACAAGTGTGTGTGTGTGTGTGTATGTATATATGTATATATACACACATATATACACATATACACATATATACACACATATATACACATATACACATATATACACACACATATACACACATATACACATATATACATATACACATATATACACATATATACACATATATACACATATATACACATATATACACATATATACACATATATACACATATATACATATATACATAGTTTATTAATCTTATTTGCCATTTATTTACTTGTACAGCTTTGTTCCAACCCTCCCCTTTACATTTTTATTGCTAAATATGCTACATTTCTGTATGTTACAGTCTCAACACAATTATACTCATGTTGTTTAGTTGTTAAAAAATCACTTAAGAAAGTAAAATATGCATTTATGCTGTCTTTTATAACTATATAAGTATATATAATTTTACATAATAATTTTTTCTTTTGAGATGGAATTTCACTCTTGTTGCCCAGGCTGGAATGCAGTGGCCCAATCTTGGCTTACTATGCCTCTGCCTCCTGGGTCCAAGCAATTCTCCTCCCTCAGCCTCCTGAGTAGCTGGGATTACAGGCGCCTGCCACCACGCCTGGCTAGTTTTTTGTATTTTTAGTAGAGATAACAACATATATAAGTTGGGAAGTGTTCCCCTCTTATTTCTTGAAAGCTTGTGAAGACTTGCTATTAAATCTTCTTTAAGTATTTGCTAGAATTCATCAATGAAGCCATCTGAGCTTGAAAACTTTTTGTGTGGAAATTTTTTTATTACTGATTTCAGCTCTTTACAGCTCTTTACTTGTTATGAGTCTTTTTGATTACTCTGCTTTTCTTGCATCAGTTCAGATAATTTGTGTATTTCTAGGAATTTGTTCATGTCATCTAAGAAATCTGATTTGTCAGTATAAAAATTACACACATTATATTATCATCTATTATATTTCTGTAAGGTTGGTAGCAATATCACTTCTTTTATTCCTGATTTTAGAAACTTAATTTCATTTTTGGTCAATCTAGCTAAAGATTTTCAAATTTGTCATTCTTTTCAAAGGACCAATTTTGATTAAATTTGATAAGTAATTTTCTTTATTATTTTCCATTTACTATTTCATTATTTTTCACTCAAATCTTTATTACTTATTTCCTTCTCCCTGCCTTCAGTTTGCACTCTTTTTTCTTCTAGTGTAGGGTGGAAAGTTAAATTAACGATTTGAGTGTCTTCTCTTCCTTTTTCTTCTTTTTTCTTCTCTTCCTCCTTCTCCTCACTTCTTCTTCTTAATCTTCTTCCAACTATAATTTAACCCCTAAGTACTTCTTGATTTCCAAACAAACTTCAAAGCTACAGTAAGACAGTACTTGAGTCAATAAGACACAAGACAGTGTTGTAGTGACATATATACTGTCGTAGTGACATATATACTGACATATATATCAATGTTATGTAATTCACAGTCCAGAGGTAAATCTTACATTACACTTACAGTATTGATGTTCAAGACAGGTGTCATGGCAATTCAATGGGGAAGTAATAGTGTTTTCTGCAATTAAAGCTGAGCCTACATGCATGAAGTTAGACCTACATCACATCATATATAAAAGTTAACTTCAAAAAGACCAAAAATCTAAAACTATAAAACTTTTATAAGGAGCTTTAGGAAAAAAACATAGAATTAGGCAGTGATTTCTTAGATATGACACCAAAAGCAGAAGCAGTGAAATAAACTGGGCTTCATAAAAATTAAGATTATTTATACATCAAAAAACACAAACAAGTGAAAATGTAAACCACAGAAGAGAAGAAATTATTTGCAAAATAGGTACTTGTTATGTTACTTGCATTTAGAATATATAAAAAAACACATAACTCAGTAATACAAGATCAAAAAGGGATTAAAATAGACAAATAATTGATTAGACTTTTTTTCCAGAAAATCTATGTAAATGTCCAATAAGCACAAAGCACATTGAAAGAAGCTGAACATTGTCAGCCATTAGTAAAATGCAAATCAAAACTAAAATGATACGCCACTTCACACTCACTAGAATGGCTATAGTAAAAAAGATAGATAAAATTACATGGTAGTGTGAAGAAATGAGGACTCTTTTTTTCACCTGGTAGAGATTATTTCATCATCCAGGTATTAAGCCTAGTACCCACTAGTTATTTTTCCTGATCCTCTCCCTCCACCAAACCTTTACCCTGTAATAGGCCCCAGTGTGTGTTGTTCCCCTCTCTGTCTGCTTGTGTTCTCATAATTTAGCTCCCATTTATAAGTGAAAACATGCGATATTTAGTTTTCTGTTATTGTGCTAATTTGCTAAGGAACAGAAATGAGAATTCTCATACAGTATTGGTGGAAATATAAAATAATACCTTCTGAGAAGGTTAAACCCAGCAATTGCACTGCTAGGTGTATCCTCAAGAGAAATTTTAAAACTGCCCATAGAAAAACGTGTTTAGGAATATTCATAAGAGCATTATTTATTATAGTCAAAAGTGAAACGAATCCAAATGCTCATCAGTTGATGACAGGGCAAATAGAATGTGGTATTTCCATACAATACAGTGTTATTCTGAAAAAGAAAAAAAAAAAAAAAAAGAAGAAATGGAGGACGGATGCATGTTATATGAGTAAGCCTGCAAACACTTATGCTAAATGGAAGAAGCCAATCACAAAAGATGAGAGATGACATGATTCCATTTACATAAAATGTCCAGAATAATCAAATCTATGGAGACAAAAATTAGGTTGGGGATGGTGGGAATGGAAGTGACTGTTAATGGTACATGGTTTCTTGGGGGTAATAAAGATGTTCTGGAATTCAATGTAGTCACAGTTGTGAATATATGAAATATATATGAAATCAATGAATATATGAAAATCACTGAATTATATGCTTTCAATAGATTATTTGTGTGGTATGTGAATTATATCTCAATAATTTCTTTAAAGAACATGAGAAAGAAATGGAGATATAATTTTAGCTTCCGTTATAGAATAAAGACAAATGTTATATCTTTTGTCTTGGAATCAATTAAAAACTAGGAGTTAGGGTACTAATACATATTCCTAGATGTGGGGTAATCATGGCGGGCCCATTTCCTGTGTCGCTCCAGGTGGCATCTCTCAATGTCATTGTCTTACTATTGCTGAGATAATACTTCGGTGTTGGATGTGCACAACCAAGCCTTAACTCCCTGTCTCCAATCATTACTAAGGCAGAACAAAAGATGTTCTCTAACCCAGCATCTTTCTACAATTTCCCTACAATCTGCTATGCTAAAATTTTTTTTACCCTTCTCAAGTCATTTTCATTTTCCCCTTTTTTAAAGTTACTAATGAGCCTTTACTCAGACCTCAAATCAGAAAGCCCTTCCCAACTGCTTTATCTGCTTCTGGATTTATTGTCTATGGCATTCAGTATATCATGATGTAAGCTCCATAAAATCAAGCATTTTGCCTCTCTTTGTTATGACTATGTCTCCAGTCTTCTAGAATAATGCTTATAGACAGCCGGCATGAATTAATGAATCAAAAAATAAATGAATAGGTTTCAGCTGACTTCATTTGTACACAAATGCTTGGGAAGAATAGCACACATTTAGCGTCATTTTCTTCTACAATTGAATTAATAGATTAATAGCTCTATAATCTGGTTACTCAGAAAAACTATTGTGTTTATCTTTTATACTCATGTAACAATAAGAATAGGGAGCCATTTTCATTTTTCTAGCATTGACCCCCAAATTTGGGGTGTATCAATAATTTGTATTTTTTAAAAATAAACATTTTCTTTTTGAATTTATATGTATAATGAGAAATTTAATGCACCTAACATGTTAATTTACAACAACATATATTAAATATACATGTGTGTGCTTATATAAATTCATATATAAATGATCTCTCTCAAGGTATTTGATGAGCATGAGTCCATTTGTTTTAATGTTGGGAGAGAAAAAAATAAAAAATAATAAGAGAAAAAAGAGATGAATGCTTTCAGTTATTAAAAGCAAATGTATTTGCTGCTATGTATTTTTTGAAAATTTCAAATTTCAAAATAACATTAAGGATTTTTTAAGCTATATCTACATAAATTTAAAAATTTGTCAATGAAAATTATTTTTTCAAATTTACACAAAAATATGAAGGTTTAATATTTTATTACAAAAAATTAATACTATTTTGTGATATTGTAAAATGCTATTAATATTATAATGTTTTACAATCTCAGGCAATTGTTATTATAGTTAGAAAAAATGTATCCAACCTTAAAAAGGTTTAAATACATAATATATTGTCTAAAATAAAATATAATTAAATTAACATTATAAATGACTGAGGAAATGACTAAGCGGGAGCTTTACTCTCAGAAATAATTCAGAAACAAAGGTTCAACAGGGGTTTCCATGTAACAGGTCTAACAGAGAATTATAATCAAGGAAATATGCTATCATCATTGTCATCTTTGTAACTTTTTAACGTTTCTTATTTTGCAGGGTATATGTATCCAGAATATATATTTTGGCCAAATGCCAAAAGACCCAGTGTTAAAATTCATATTATCATAATAAAATAAATTTTTGGTATTCACAAATATAATTATTAATTTTAATAAAATTTTAACCACAAAGAATATTAAAATGTCAGTATTTGAATGAGGTAGAGGAGCAAATATTTATTTATACCATTAGCTGAGATTACTCCTTAGATCAATGTGCCGCACATTTGCTATTCTAAATAAATGCTCATTTGCAAATGAATTTGGTAGAGAAGAAAAGTATTTTTTTGGCTTGCTCTGTCAGCATCCACTATTGTGCAACATTATTTTGTAATAAAGGCATTGAACACAGACAACAGCAACAAAAATAAACTAGGAGAACTTTAAGATCATTTCAGTCTTCTATTTAATTAAGCAATTTTATTCTACTTCTAAAATGATGAGTAAGATGATGATGCATTTCTATTAAATATACTCTTTTGAAGCTTATTAGTGAGAGGTGGTCTCTGTTTGAGGTATTTAATTTTTCTATGCCACTTTCATTTTTCTTCATTCTCTCTATGCTGTTCATTATATCTGACTCAAAGATGATTTGTCATGAATGTTACTTTTAAATGATTTAGGATTTTCTTCTCAACGAAATTTTGAGATTGAAAGTTTGTTCTTTGCTTTTTATCCTCATAAGATGTTTTAAATAACTATCAGTTATAACTGTTTTCTAGAAAGATTCAGACTCTAAATAACTAGCTAAAATGTATATAGAGTTTATATTTTGTTTAAAGTTAATAACGTTATTACACCTAGTTACATAACAATAAAAATCATGAGATAATCTAATTTTCATTATTTTTTCTAGAATTATTATCTAAATTATATAAACATTTGTTGGCTCAAAAGTATACAATCTTTCTAAAAATTTTCATATAATTCACTTTCTTAGCATTCATATTAACTCTCATTTCACTATTTATCTATTTCAAATCCTTGTTTTTGAACATACAATTAACAACTTCACCACTGTGAATTATTGTAGCATTTTCTATTATAATTAAAAGTAAATATTTATAACCAATAATTAGTAGAATGTCAATGCAAAAAGTGCCTTAGAACTAGTTTTACTCTCAATTGGATCTGGAATACTTGCCCATATTTGAATATGCATATTCAGATATTAACTATATATAAAATGTCACACTCGCTTTTATCACTGACACTAGTATACTAATTGGCTATAAAAGTACCTACATGATTGTACCATCAATGATGAAATATAGTTCATAGGGGCTAGAACGGACATAAACTAGATATTCTGTTCTGTGATTTGGTTTTCCAAAGCCTAGACCTGACACAAAAGCCAAAGCAATAAAAAAAACAAAACAAAACAAAACAAAAAACCCTAGATTTGAGCTGAACACCCAAACTAAAACTACATCCCAATGCACCATTAGCCATTTTCTTAACTTTCTGTTTCAATCTAGCCTTAAGGGCAAGTTCCTCACTGTGAAAAGTGATCAAGTGATTATTTCCCAAAGGCTTTAAATGAGGTTCTTTATAGGCCCAGGAAAGGGGTCATGTGGGCCTAGTAAATTGTTAGATAATATACAGCCAGTACTGAAATGTGACCTCAAACATAATGTGGGAAAAGGCGGCCAAGAAGAGGAAATGAAACAAACTGATTTCCAGAGCCTAAGAGTGTGAGAAACCAGTATAAAGCAGCAGACACTTCGATTGACTTTGACCCTGCACATTTAGGAGGAGGACAAATAAGACACGAATAAATATTGAACATTTAACACATGGCAATCACTGGGCCAGATGACTTACTAACTGCAGAAAGAACTATGTAATTTATGTGCCCAGTGGAAAATGAAAACTGGGGGGCCCTATTCAAAAATTATTAAGAATTTCCATAGAGCAATAGTAGAGCATTAAACTAACTGCAGATCTCCTCTAAGCACAGGGTGCTGTGCTGTGTGTGTTCACAGTTCCCATGTCCATGAAGGTGGCTCTGATGGTTTGTCACTGGTGCCCTCACAAATGCTCTGCAGCATATTCTATTATCCCTCTTCTATGGTTAGGAAACTGAAGCTTAGAAACATCTATTATAATTTTCTCAAGTTTACACACCATGCAAAGGACAAAAAACAGGTATATATAAAAATAGCCTGTTTTAGTTTACCAGGTGATATGTTTTAAAGGCTTATAAAGCACAGTAGAGGGATTGTATACACCATCTTAAAAATATGTATGTACTGTTCATATGCTGTTCATTTCTGATCATCTCTTGATATATTCTCATCCTGCATTAGCATAGCAAACACACTTCCCTCTGCAAATGCCCTGCTAATAGTTTTCCAAATTAGAGTGTGGTTACACATCCAACGGATAGAATACTGCGCTACGGTCATGATAACGAGAGCAGTCTTCGGGTTTTTCAGCATCAGTTTGGAGTTAGGACTCCATTATCAGCAAAGACACAGGACTAGAATGGTTGAAGCTGAAGATTCAATGGACTGCTTCCTGGATGGTCCTCTAAAAGTTCATTAATATTGAAAGCCAGTGTAATTACTCTCACAAAATCCCATGATACCTGCAAATCTTATTTTTTTTGCCAATTTTTCTTTTCTGTTTTGTAATAGAGAGGTGGCCTTTTGCCCACAGGAGTGCACCCCCTGAATCACCAGCACTTGTACTGTGCCATGGAAGGGGAACTGCCATATTATTAATTTCTTTTGAGGAAGGTAAGTGAGAAAGGACATGCTGTAAATAGCATGTGACTTCCCTCTGAACAAATTAGGTCCTGTGAATTGCATAAGTGAGCAAATCTAATTTTAGTGAACAAAAGAAGCTGGGAGATGCTGAGTGTAATTTTTATGTAAAAATAAGAAGTCTCCAAAGACAAGTTTCTTTAAACAGATGAATGCAAATTACCAAAGTCATCCAAATAGAGAAGGTTGATTTATGCATTTTCCATTGTATCCTTCAACAAAAAAAGCTTTTTCTGTTTCCAAATAGTATGCATTTGGGGTAAAGTTTCACTTTACGCACCAAGAATGGCTGAGAGAAGAGAGCTCCAAAGCAGTCATGTAGAGAAATTGTTTCTCTATCTTTTTTTCTAGAACAGAGCTTCTGCCAAATAGTCTGTCCAACTGTCTACTGTATCCAGTTTTAGCTACTTGAATTTTAATTAAAAATAAAAGTTTCAATGTTATGTATCAGAATATATGATTAATTCTCCATTGGCACCCTATGTCTTCAGCAGAGGGCAGACGTGGTAAGAGAAAAATCAATTCTGCTTGAACGTAGACAGCCGCTAAATTCCCAAATCAACACCAGCCATTTTAGAAGATGGGTCTTATTCCATCACCCTCACAGCATTGTCAGTGCTTACTAGTTTAGTTGTAGCTTTCAGTGCACAAATATCTTAAAACTGCGAGTGAATTGTTAACTACTAATACAATCCTTCAATGATTGTCTTGTTCAAGACAATGTGCTACTTTTATGGTTTTCACTACTCCTACAGGTTTCTTCTTCTCCTGTCCTCTTTCCAGTATGGGCCTTTCTAACAGCAGCTTTTATAATCTATAGCAAGAACGAAGGAGTATAATTCTCTCTCTTTATATATTCCTGTATGTGTGTGCTTGTGTGTTTTCATCCATATACCCACGCATTCACATATTAATTCAAGACGCATTTAATGAGTGCCAGCTACTTAAACCAATCACTCTTCTAAGAACAGAGGATCTTTCAGACAAAATCTCTCCTGGAGCTTAAAGAGTAGCAAGTAACATCTGTTGTTAGTAAAATAATATTTTTAATTACTTAATTGGCAAATTTTTGTCACCCTAGTACTGTGCTTTCACCATATGTGATTATTTTGGAGACCATCTCATGGTATATGCTTCAAGTTTTTTGTGACGTTCTCTGTTTCCCTTACATCTAGATTGCCTTTTTTTCCTTTTAAAATATGTAAATAAAATGTCCCCAATTCTCTATCTTTATTGGTTCATAATTTTATTTAAATTTTAAAATAAAACAACTTCAGTATTTAATCCTGTAACTTACATTAAATTCACTGTCCACCTTCTCTCGAAAGATTTTTAAGGGTAACTAGAATCTTAAATTTCCATGGTTACATCTCAGTACAATTCCTCTGAATTCTCAGTATATATTTTTGTGTTGAATCCTATGGATCCTGGCCACTTTTTCTTTTTTTTTTTTTTTTTTTGTCGCTTTACTTATGGATTTTGTTATTTCTCCTTCTTCATTTTCTAAAGGTGTTTTCAAGGCTTTAACAGAAGTTTGGGTATAATTATTAAGAATCACTATAGCATAAGCACAGTCTAGAAACCAATTAAATTTTCTCTGTGTTACATATCAATTTGGTAAAGACTATGTAATTCCTGCCATGAGGTGGAAATACTGGATTCTTCTCTTGGCCCTAAGTTTCGTTTATTGACCTGCTGTTGGTCCGTCTCTCCAGAACTCTCTGCTGAGCTTCAGGCCTTACATTCAGTATGTATTTTATCTCACTGCTGGCATTTCAAATGTATCTCAACTTCAAATATCTAGACTAAATTCATCATCTTTCTTTCCAAAACAGGCCTTCTCTCAGTACTTCTTAAGTAACTTTGATAATTTTGCTATTTGTTTATTGCTTAAAAATCAGTAACCCAGTCCAGTCTTAGAACAATGTTATCTTCAATGCAGCCCAAAGTAAACAGAAATTAAAATATTTTAATCTTTAAGCTCTTTCAAATATATTAGGTGTTACAAGTACATTGTTAAATAAAATATATATTTAATCACTGGAGTGCATTGGCGCAATCTCACCTCACTGCAAGCTCTGCCTCTCGGGTTCAAGCCATTCTCCTGCCTCAGCCTCATTACCCAACCACTAGACTTCAGAATCTCCCAGAAGGTTCTTTTTTCTTCCACAAATACATTTTCTTTCAACCAAGGTGCCCTATTCTGACATTGTCTTATTTTACCCGTATTGCGCTTATTTCCTGCTGTACATGCCTTTGTCCTCCAGGAGGCTCCAGCTAGTCACTATGCAACACTTGCTCCACCCTGATGAGGGAGCGTTTTGCTTCTTCTAATGCCCATTGCCATTTTTTTTTTTTTTTGCAATATCTGACTTCAGCGATTTGTCTGAATGAGTATAAGAAGTGGGTAGAGGATGGAAAGGGGGAAGAAAGGATTAAAGTTAAGCCTGAATGGTAAGAATCCTCTCTTCAGATCCCCATATGTAAATAATGTTTGCCCCATCAAATGTCTGTGTGTATTTCTCATTATTATATGTTCTTTTAAATTTGGATTGTGTTTCTGAAACCTCAGTGACTGCAATGTTTGCTGAATGAAGTAGCAAATGTCAAATTTCTGCTGGTAGGCATGTTCCATTATTAATTTGCTGTGATATGTATTAGTTTGTAGCTCCAATATGTGTTCTTGAGTCTGAGAGGAGTTATTTGACTTTTGTAGAAAACAAAACAACAAAACTTCAGCTTTTTGTTCTGTTTTGAATCGAAGGTAATAGAAAGCGACTCACTGCCTCAATATGTCTTCCCTGACATCTGCCAGTTTCTCTAAAGCTTACGATGAGAAGGCCTCTCTCCTCAAGGGTTTTAGGTATTTTAGATTATTTTGAGATCAAATGAACATAAATTGCATCTAATGAAACATGGTTTAAATACTTTAAAAGTATTCTACTTTTAAAATTGCAAAATAAAGTTGCTATTCCTGAATCACTAGGGAAGATGTTGAATAGTGAGGCTTTATGTATTAAGTATGTTACATATTTATAAATATTTTAAAATCTTTTATACATTGAAATATATTAATTATAACATTATTATCTTCAAAATACCAGAACACAGGAACTTAGGAGTTAAAATCGAGGGAAACTATATTCATCCACTCTAATGTGACAATTTTGCAAAAGTATGTAGACAGTGGGAAAATGTTCATACTTTATGTGTTATGTTAAGGAGGAACCATGGGGGCATATTAAGTCTTATATATAAGTGCATATTTCCTTAATGTCAAAAGTTCAAATATCTAATGTATGTACTTTTTAATATTTTACTCCAAAATTTCATTATATGTTTCATTATATTAAAAGAATGTACTGCATTTTATTATGTGATTTGTGTTTTCTGCTTCCTGTTTTTCTCTCAAATATGTGAAAATGCTTTGTGTCACTAATTGAATCTTCATTCCAATGTCTCATTAGTAGGTATTATTTTCAAAGATATATGTTTTTGTATAGAAGTAAAGATGTAAGCTCTTCAGTTCCCATTGTTTCTAAAACATCTTATCATCCATGTTCAAGCAGAAACACATCATTCAATTGTGCTAGTAGCATTTGCGCAAAAAAGCTTCAAGCCCCAGTTCTTCCACATAACATTCTGAGGACTTCATGGCCCCAGTTCTCCATTTTAAAAATACGGTTAGAGGATAATTTTGATACCTTTCAACCCTTAACTTTGACAAAGAAAAAAAGGTATCACTTAACCATTTTGTTGATATTTTATTTGTACTCCCTTTTCCAGGAGGAGTTAAGTTAGATAAAAAGATCAACAGGATATGCCTCCAGGCTGAGGCTACCCAGGATTGGACTCCATGTCTGGAAATCACTTCTGTGATTTTAATATGAGTTGAGTTTCTGATCAACAGTTTTGCAGGGATATAAATGTCAAACATTGTACATGACACCCCCCGCCATGTCAGCCATTATAAAGATATTCTATACTGCCAATATTTTAACCTTAATTAATCACTGTACTTCTAAATTTGTTGAGTTGGTTTTATTATGTTCACAGTGTACTAATCATTTTGTTTATTCAACAAACATTTATTAAGCACCTACTGCAAGCTGGTCACTGTGGTAAGTTTTGGGACAAAGCTTCTTACCTCATATGCCTGATATTATAATGGGTAGACACTAAATAACAAATTAACACAATAATTATAAAACAAATACACACAACATTGAAGTGTAAAGTGGCTGGCAAAGCTAATTAAAGCTAACTAGCTGTAGCTTTCACATAAAGATCATAAAATATATTAAATAGTGGGTTGAGCTATATTCTCTACCAAGAATATAAGAAACAATCTTTTGAAAATGAAAGAAGCACATTAGGGAACATGGCTTTAGGAGTATATTTAACTATCCCAAGGTACAAATAAGTACAAAGAGAAGAGATTCTTTTTTAATAGACTAGATTAAGAAAAAAGTTTCAGAGATCTGCATCAATAATTAATATGTATTATTAATAAATATTTAATTAGCTTACTTGCAACTGATGAGTATGTATATTGTCACCTGAACAATAAAAAGACAAAGATGAGGGATTTCATTCATATTTAGCTGCCAAGAAAATCTTTTAGACAATTTATTATTTTTTGATGGTAGAAAAAAGGGAAGGAAGACACCGGGCGAGGTGGCTCACGCCTGTAATCCCAGCACTTTGGGAGGCCGAGGTGGGTGGATCACGAGGTCAGCAGATCGAGACCATCCTGGCTAACACAGTGAAACCCCATCTCTATTAAAAAATACAAAAAATTAGCCGGGCGTGGTGGTGGACGCCTGTAGTCCCAGCTACTCAGGAGGCTGAGGAAGGAGAATGGCGCGAACCCAGGAGGTGGAGCTTACAGTGAGCCAAGATCTTGACACTGCACTCCAACCTGGGCAGCAGAGCTCAAAAAAAGAAAAGAAAAAAAGGGAAGGAAGAAAATGGTATCTTTAAAGTCTGAAAGTTAAAGTTGGTTTGGGGGACAGTTAAGGAATATATAATATTGATCATGTTTAAGTCTCTCTACATTTTTATCTCCAATTTACTTTGTTGTTCACCGTAATATTCTCTTCACTTCTAGTTTCATTCTCCACCTTAACATGACTGTATCTACCAATAGCCAATAAAATGAATTGGTGAGTTGTTTTGTTTTTATATCATTGGCTTTGTGGTCTTTCCCTCTGTTCAGCCATTAAACAAATTACTCCTTCACAGAAACCATTACTTTATTTTCTTACTCTTATTTATATTGATTATGAAATAATCAAATTATAGTATCAAATGGACCAAATTTAATTTTTTTAAAAGGCCTCAGACATATTCACAATAAGAAGCTGTAATTAGTAAATCTGCAAATCAATGGTATATTTATGCAAAGTTGACTCAAAATGGTGCTTCCATGTTAGAGAATTGATTATGCAAGTCTTCGTCCAATCTGGGCTCATTCTTGTAGAGCATCAGGACAATAACAAATGCTACCAGAGTTCACTGAAGCTTAGGAATCTCTTTTTAAAGATACTCAAAGTCATTTTGTAACATGAGAATTTAGAATGACAATAAAAATGACTTATTGAAAGGCAAACAATATTAGAGATAAACTATTTTCTGATTTAAATAATTGATAAAATGTATGTGACATTAGGCATTCTAGTATCAAATCCCAATCATTTGTCATCAGTTGATTGACAAAAACTTAAAATAAAATTATTATACCTATGTTTAGATAACAGATTTATTCTTGTTCCTGGTTCACATCTCTTTTTTTTTGTATCTTGTTTCTACCTTAAACTGGTAAAATTATTTATTTTTTCTCTTTGATCCAAAAGAATTGTCTATTTCTAGAATCAATAATAATACATAATATCGAATATTAATATCTAATATTGATATCTAAATGTCTATAATACAGAAACATTCTACATATGAATAATTTTAGAACATCTCAATAAAAGAAAAATAATTCTAAAACTTTTTTAATGAAGAGGCATGACTTTTAAGTAGAATTAATCCAGTTTTCTCAAAATCTATTCAGAAAAAGCATTTACATCTTGTCAGAATTAATTTAAGCCTTACTTGTATAGTTTTTTTTTTTTTTACTTGTTTCTGGTTAATAAGCCTGAAGAGCTGAGATCCAAAAAAATAATTTCTGCCATAGAATCAGAAAAAACAAAACAAAACAAAAATATAGCGTAGGCATTACAAACTAACTTTCTTGACCATTTAAAGATTTTAGATAGTTCTTAGGAAATATTTAATTTTGAGTAGAACGTTCTGTGACTAGGCTTACTAAGATAGTTAATTTTTTAAAATCAGAATAACTAGATCAATTGCCTTGATGCCTAAAATTATTTAATACCATGTTCTGCCTAAAATACTAAGTTTTTTGGCCAAGCTGATGTTGGACAATTTTTTCTGCCAATTTTGAATAATAAATGTTTACTGCTTTTTTAAGCCCCGTCTAAACCTATAGCACGAACAAGGAGATTATATTTACATTTATTTATTTAAATTCAGCCAACATTAACTGAGCTTCCACTTTGTGGCTAGCATTGTGTTAAGTATCTGCAATACAGAAAAGAAAATAATTACAGTCCATATGTCCAAAAAACTTATAGAAATTAAAACATTTTATTAGTTACGTATGGCTGTTTAACAACTCACTCCAAAAATAAAATGACTTAAAATGACAATATTAATTTACTATATCTCATAGTTTCTGTGGGTCAGAAAATCAAGAGTGGCTAGACTGATTAGACCGGACTTGGAGTCTCTCATGAAGTCACAGTCAGATTAGGCTAACGTGTCTGACAGTGTCCATGTGCGTGGCTAAAATGTTAATGATGGTGTTTATGGAGTTCTTTGCTCCTTTCCTCCTAGGCCTCTCTAACTGAGCTGCTTGACCTTCCTCATGACATGGCAGTTGGTTTCTCCCAGAGCAGGTAAGTCAAGAAATCATGGCTTACACCTGTAATCCCAGCACTTTGGGAGGCCGAGGCGGGCGGATCACAAGGTCGGGAGATCGAGACCACAAAAAATGAGCCAGGCACCGTGGCGGGCGCCTATAGTCCCAGCTACTCGGGAGGCAGAGGCGGGAGAATGGCGTGAACCCGGGAGGCAGAGCTTGCAGTGAGCCGAGATAGCACCGCTGCACTCCAGCCTGGGCGAAAGAGCAAGACTCCATCACAAAAAAAAAAAAAAATCAAAACAGAAATGACATTGGATGTTATGACCTAGCCTAAGAAGTGAAACATTATCATTTACTTTGTATTCATTTTGTCACACAGGAGCAACCATGATTCAATATGTGAGTAGGCTATACAGGAGATAGGAACCATTGGGAGCCATTTTGAATGCTCTCCACTACAGGATCAAAAGCAAATAATTACAAAACAGTACATCAATGCAACAATGGCATTATATGTAAGGTAAATACATAGGACAGAATAATAAAGTCATAACTGAATATGAAGACATGATAGAAATTCTAATTAGGTATTATACTGGAAAAATATAAATGTCCTTAAGTTGAAATAGAGTATATGCATGTTACATTTTAGAAGTAAATATTAATTATTTGTTTTCTATTCAGTACTTCACTACAAAAATAAGTTAAACTATACTGTACTGCTAGTTATAGAAGGATGAATACAGTTTCTTTAGTACAATTTTTTTATATTATTCTAGATCACAAAAACTTTATTGACAACTTTTTTATTTAAGAACATAGTGTTGAACATATCTTTAAGAGCAAAAAACCACAAATTATAATTTGACAAGAAATAGAATGGTAACTGTAATGAATAATTTTCTTACTGCTTTGTTTAATATTAATAAAAATTAATTAAATAAAAGCTGAATATAGCTTACAATTCAACACTTGTTTGAAGGAACAGGATTTTTGTGATCATCAATATACATCTAAATGACTTCTATTGATACATATTAATCAATACTGGGCATATTAGCAGATTGTGTCTTTGGAATAACTTCTATACCAAGCCTAATATTTTTCTGATAATCATTGATGAAATTAATACATTCAGATGAAAAGGTTTAAAATAATTAATAAGTACTTTTTTTTTTTTTTTTTTTTTTTTTTTGAGATGGAGTCTCCCTCTGTCTCCCAGGCTGGAGTGCAGTGGTGCGATCTCGGCTCACTGCAAGCTCCGCCTCCCGGGTTCACGCCATTCTCCTGCCTCAGCCTCCCCAGTAGCTGGACTACAGGCGCCGCCACCACGCCCAGCTAATTTTTTGTATTTTTTGTAGAGACGGGGTTTCACCGTGTTAGCCAGGATGGTCTCGATCTCCCGACTTTGTGATCCACCTGCCTCGGCCTCCCAAAGTGGTGGGATTACAGGCACGAGCCACCCCACCCGGCCTGCACATTTACTTTTAAGAACAAATAGAAAACAACACATATAAATAAAAATATATACATATATTTCCTGTATCAGCATAATAAATCACAATAACAATGATCATACAATATTGGAGATATACATTATTTTTAAATTAAATGTTGTAGTCAAATTGGTGAAATGTTTAGCCCAAGGTTATGTTCTCAGTTTGTACAATTAAAATGAGACTAGGTTTCTGTATTCTCATTCTTATTACTCTTTCAACAGTCAGTTCTAATGAAGATGACAGCCATCATTTAAATACACATCATTAGGTAAAGAACATAAATGTCAATAAAACATTTTCTATTAAGTAGCAGGCTGATGGCACCATAAAAATGAAAATTTTTCAAGTTGTAAAATATAGTCAAAGTCATAATGGAGTACATTAATATAGTTTGGCATTCTCTCCGTATTCCTTAGTGAACTGAAAAAGAGCTTTAATTAAAAGCGATTTTGATTGCTTTACGTTTATGCTACAAAAGGTGTACAATGTTTTCCAAGAAACTGTTCTTTACATGAAACTAACTTAGATAGATGTACACTACCTCTCAAGGAGCTTCATTTATTTTTCTTTGAATTTTAAAAATTTCATTAATTGGTATTTATTTGAATTTATGTCACACAGAGGGCTTGAATTTGTGTGTACATCAGTGGCATGTTAATTCCACTTTAGCCTACATGTGTTAGTCGATATAGTAAAATGTAAATTTTTTACAAAACAGTACATATTTCAAGGGTTTGCCTAATAAATGGACTCAGAAACAAGGTGCCAACTTTGTGTTTTTACCTTTCATATTGCTTCATTCGTAACAGTAATATACGATCCTCCAAATTTGCCCCACATTATTGAAACTGAATTTTCTAAAAAGAGAAATCTTCTGAGGGTTTTCTTGTTTTTAACTATATATCCATGAATACTTTTAACTGTATGATATAAATTAGCAACAAAAACAATTTTTACAAAAGAATTGCTGCTACTGATAAATTTAAGTTCAAGGAAATTTTGTTTACAATGGGAAAGCAAAATGGATATTTCAGTCCTAAATCAGATAATTGTACTACCCTTAATCTTGAAAGAGTATTATTTTCAAAAAATTATAGATTAATGCTTAGAATTTAGAAGATTTTTTCAATATAAGTCAGGAAACACATATTTTAAGAGTGTATGACAAAGAAATTAGATGCCTATAAATAAAATATAAGTCTAAATCAATTTGAGACAAATTTAAAGACTAATATAAACTTGGTATCTAGCTTTGAGAAATATCCCTTTATTCTTTTTTTTGTCTTGAGCATTAATATAGAATTTTGGAGGGAAATCACAAGAAAACTGAAGACATCTGTCCACCAAGAAAAGCACAAAAGCTATAAACTAAAGATAGATATATTTTCCACTAACTGCAGTCTTCAAGTAAGCAGCTGTTATTTTAAAAAGCAGAAGTAGAGATACAGAGCACTAGGATCTCAAATAGAATGGAGATTTAAAATTATGCATAAGGAATTAACATACTTTAATCCTAAAGAAAGAAAAAAATATACTAAAGGTCATCATGACTAGAACCTTTAATTGGCAAAAAGCTTGTATTCACACATCTTATCAGATGATTTCCATTTGTGAGTCATTCTTGATTCTAATTCTCATTTCATTATAACAAAAAGTTATAACAAAAAGGAAAACTACCACATTTCAGCAAATCAAAAGATAACCTCAAATATCTCCTTCACCTCCGTCCTTCAATTCTTGCTTGAAGGAATTGTACACCCAAAAGCACATATACACACAGTAATATAAGTACCACTAAATGCCATGCAGTATCATCTATGAGGGAAACACTGCTACTCAAGTACATAGAGTTGTAAATATTCTCATTTATATTTTTGTCATTTTATAAACATTTCTGGTATTAGCATCAAGAAAACAAAGGAACAAAAATAAGTTTCTAGATAAAACAAAGTGTAAACTTAGAATGTCTGTGATTTAACATATTAAAATTTCTTTCCCTTCCTTCCTTCTTTCCCTCCTTCTCTTTCTCTCTCTTTCTTTCATCTGTCTTGCAAATAACTCTCCTTATCCCTGATCTATTCATGTGTTCTCACCTGGGAAGAACAAAGCTTTACCTTTATATTACAACAGCTAAAATAGTTCGCAGGAAATTAACTGAAGTTCCTGGGAAATTTTTATGTTCAAATACTTCAACTTTGTGTGCAGATATTCTATTTACTGCCTTGGGTACTCTCATTTACCCATTCTGAATTAAGGTTGCTTCATCTATTTAATGGGAATAAAATAACCACACCTAGAGATGGCAGTTGTGAATCATACAATTTTTTGTAGATCTTCTTACTATAAGATTAATAATTCTGTTTCAAACATATTATCCAAAGTTACAACAAAAAATATGGTTAGAATGCATTCTCCATTTGTAAATTTGGCAATCAACTCTGAAGGGTTGTGTTCTAAAAGAAACTCCATGAATGTCAGTTACGTATGTATGTTTGGATAATAGAGATGATGTATAAAATATATCTAATGCAAACTAAGCAAACTTTAATTTTTATGTCAGCACAAATAAAATCCCTATTGTAAACAAGAGTTATCTTCTATAGTCAGTAAACAAGAAGGAGGGAGGGGGGAAGGAAGCATCAGGAGATATACCTAATGCTAAATGACGAGTTAATGGGTGCAGCACACCAACATGGCACGTGGATACATATGTAACAAACCTGCACATTGTGCACATGTACCCTAAAACTTAAAGTATAATAATAATAAAGGTTGACATATTTTTAAATTTAAGAAATAAATAAAATATCTAATGCAATGTTAAGCATATATTAGTTGGTCAACATTGTTTGTAAACCTGAATTTAAAACTCTTGATAGAATCGTGTTCTAACATCTTACTCTCAAGGAATTCCTACTACAACCTCAGTGCATTTAAGTACATATATGTAATGGGAAGCTCATTTCCTTAAGACAGAGGCTGTTGCATTATTAGACAATTCTAATTGCTGATACATTCTATCTTAAGTTGAATTCAATATATGTTTCAATAATTTACACTCATGAGATCTATTAATTCCCTGTGGAGAAACAGACAACAGATTTATTTTCTCTACAATAGTAGTCCTTTAAGTATTTGAAGACAACATCAATCTCTCTCTCTAGATATTCTTTCATGTTTTAAAAGATTTTAAAATATATTACTTTTTTATTTTTTAGTGTGTAGTCAATTTTAATTTTTGTTGTGAACAGATATATATTACTACAGTGATTTGTTTTGTTAAGGGAAAAAAGAAGAAAAATAATAATGTAAGTGTGGGAAAAAAAAGTGTTGGTGTCCTCATTAAAATGTGATTAAATGTTTTAAACTTCCAGTACATTAACACTGACATTTTGTCTTTTTAAATAGTGTCAGGTAATGAAGGTCAACACAAGCAAGCGTTCTGTTTCTGGCCCTTAGTTAGAAGCACACTGTACTTGGACTTCACAGCAGGGAACTGTCAGGCACGGTTCTCCTCTGTGCTGCTTCTCTCTAAGTACTAGCTTGCAGCTGGCTCCAGCATATGGTAGTGTGTGGAGATATTTTCTGGGGTCCACTGCTTCAATCACTATTTAATGATTAATTACTGCAGTCTGATGCCAGGGTGAGACATTCAATGCTTCAGGTAAAAATCTTAACTATAGAAAATGACAGCAGGCAGGTTTTGAAAGCTGAGTTAACTTTGTATTTCTTCTGATGAATTTACCCGATTTTTCTATCCACTTGTAAGGAGGTGAAAAAAGACAAAATTGTCAAGTAGCAAACGCCAACCAACAATGACAGGGGTGGTATTCAGCAGAATAGTCTATGATTGTCACTCACAATGAGAATAGTGCAGACAGTACACAATAACTAACTCTACTGGAAACCAAGCAAACAACTTTCAATTGACATTCAAGATATAATGGCTCTGAGCAGTGAAGAGAGTCTTCTGACAAAGTGCCTTGTAAGCAAATAAGGTTGAGATACGTTTTCTACCAATATATGTTTTGAACTCCCTGTACCCTGAAGTATGAGGGAACATATTCTTCATGATGTATGATATTTAGCGGTAAAATAAATACTTTGGTAAAAAGACTACCCTAATATTAAAGTAGTATAATTGTCTATTTTTTATTTCTCAGTAATTGCCTGTAACTTTGAACCATTTATATTGAAAGAAATTTTAGCTTAAAAATAATACAGCAATATAACAGCTCATACTGACATGAATCATGCAAGTTGAAAGATGAACTTTGTATTCTGATTTGGATAATTTAAATAATCCAGTAATTATTAAAATGTTCACTAAATTAATCTTTTTTGTTTGTAATTTTAACTATTTCTGGTTTTCTACAAAACCGGTAACAGCTTTCTTTTCATAATAATGTGTGTTTTTCTTCAGCATAATTACCTTGAAACAAGCTCGAAATACTTTTAAGCAACAAGAAATATTTTTAAAAATTGCCAAATAACTATTATTCAATGATATTGGACATTATCCTTTGCATGTGGCTTGGTAATGGATTAACAGATAATTATAATGTTTTAAGGGTATAAAAGCAATCTATGCAGATAAGAATACAATATCTATTTGTTTAACAGATTCCAGATCACCAATCTATAAATAGGCATTTATGAGTTTATTTAGAACTCAGAATACGTTTTTATTAAATAATGTAATAAGTATTTGTTATATTTCTAGGCTAGGGTGCCTAAATATCTTTTAACAAACTGAGCAAGTTTACATTTGCTATAAAGAGTAGAGTGATAAATGTTACTGTGAGACAATATATATGGTATTACAACTCTAAGTTTAGTAGTATTTATTTTTTTAATGTTGTCTAGGTTTTCAATTTTGGATTTTGGATTATTTCTATGCCCGTTCAACATTCTCAGAAATGAACTAAAGGTTTGCTTTTCACTTTTGACTCTCTCCTTCAGATCATCTCACTGATGCCTTATGGCAGTAAGAAGAGGGTCTTAATGGCCCATAATTTTAAATACATAAGCATCCTGTGTAAATCATGGGGGTTGCCTCCAAGGGACAGCGCTATAAGAAACAAATGACACCAATCTACAATTCACTAGAATATACAGAATTTTTTCAGGAAATTAAGACATTATTATTTCAAAATGACTTTGTTTTTTTCTTGTTATGGATAGACATAGATCATTTATTAAAAATTAAATATGGACCACAACAAGCAGTATAAATATGGCCTTTTTTTATACATTTGGTTCTCCTCTCAACATTTAAAATTATTTTTTTAAATTTGCTATAAAATCATAAAATACAATTCACTTTGATTCTCCTGGTTATCTGTGTTTAAATGATTTAAATATTTTTAACTTCATCGTAGATCACTCTTCCTCATTTTTGACAATCAATTAGTGAGTTCCAGGGAGGTGAGAGAGACAGAACCTCTAAACTTCAAATTCTCAGTTAGCAAAAGACAAGTTTTATATAAATAAGATGATTTAACATATTTTGACTCCTATACTGTTCAGAAATTAGCCAACTGATAGTAATGCGTTTTGCTTTGTGCGCATAACCCAAATATCGCCTCAAATTTGTAATCCTCACGTGTGGAGAGACAGACCTGGTGGGAGGTGATTGTATCATGGGGTGGTTTCCCCAGGCTGTTACTGTGATAGTAAGTTCTCACGAGATCTAATTGATAAGCATCTGAGATTTCCCCTGCTCTCTCTCCCTCTCTCCTGCCACCACGTAAGACGTGCTTGCTTCCCCTTTGCCTTCGGCCATGATTTTAAGTTTCCTGAGGCCTCCTAGCCGCCATGCGTCCTGTGAAGCCTGAAGAACTGTGAGTCAATTAAACCTCTTTCCTTTATAATTAGCCAGTCTCAGGTAGTGTTCTAATACACCCACAGTGTTGCCACAGTTTAGCTCTGAAGTGCTGTAAGTTGGAACAGCCACAAGACACATTTTGGGCTTGCGTTAGGTGTACAAGTAAAAAAAAGTATGAGGAATAGGTGAAGATTATTTGGGGCATGTCTATTTTATAGGAGCCTCAGGAGAGTCATGGCATAAAGTTGAGAATTAATGATATCCATTTATCTTAATCCTTGCTGAAATGGCCATGCAATCACAAGGTAGGCAAGTGCAGTACCTAACTAGAAATGTAAAAAAGGTACCAAACTCATTCAGCCTACTCTAAACCCCGAAATAGGAGCATTCCAATTTCATTTGGTTGATCTGGCATATTTATGTCCCCAATTTAATGAAGCCTGAAGAGTCAAAATAGTAGTGTTATGATGAGTTAACACCACAGCTTTGATTGCTCACCATCCAAATAGCAAAATTTTCTAATATCATTTTATGGGACTTAAAAGACATTAAACTAAATATGATTGTTGCTCTATAAAATGGTAGAATAGTTTTCCATATACTGTATATATGCAAATACAATATCCCATCTCAGCCTCCAGTGCCCATAGTAA